>NC_057810.1:207038611-207059258 GCF_018294505.1 Triticum aestivum | reverse complement strand
GGTGTCCTCGTTGCTGCTCTTCGAGTGAGCGTCCTCGGGGGGCGGCGGCTCCTCATCGACGCGTGGGTAGACCAGCGGTGCCATGGTAGAGATTTGAGAGAGAGAGAGAGAGAGAGAGAAAGAGAGTGCGAGCAAGGGGAGGATCCAGATGAAAATGCAGGCGGGACAGCGTGAGCAAGGTAGTATTTATTGGTAGCCGGAATCTAGATCGACGGGAATAGTACACACGCCAGTCGCCGGAATTTACGAGTACTGTAGTGTGAATTACACACGACTCCCGCACTAAAATCCATGTGTGAACATAATAGCTTATGGTTCCCAATGCAGAACTGTGTCTGATTAATAATGCCCTCGACTTACCTTCCAAACTTGAGGCGCAAAATAGAGTGCCAATCGTGTGGGGCCGGTTGTCTTGCCAGATTTTACATTTTGTTTTTTGAACACAAAATAGTTACATCGTCTGATGATTTTTTAACTCGCACACGAGTACACAAATATGATTTTTCAAACCGTTATGGTTAGCCGTTGCATGTAGATGTAGTTCAAATTTGAATTACGGTCATTAAATGGCTAGAAAATCACTTAAATGTCTTCAAAAGGTCAAATGACCCCTGAAATTTTCAAAATTTTCACATGACAGTTGTATTAGTGCTTGTTACACGTAGAAAAGTTTTGAAGGCCGTAAGAGGAAGCTATCTCCCGTTCGTCATCAAACATGCATTGTTCCCTCTCGGAACCACGAGCCTTCCAGTGGGTTTCTCGGGTTTGTGAGGGGTGTGTGTCCAAACTTTCGTCAAACATGCCAATTATTTTACCACATCAACTTCATGGCATGACATTATATCAAGCAAGGTTTCATATTTTTTTTCTCATTTTTTAATTTTTTGGAATTAAAATGCCATGGCACTCCATGCATGTGTCCATGCCATGAGACCAATATGTTTGGAAATTCTTTCTAATTTACTGCACATGGAATTAACTCGCACACAAGTACACAAATATGGATTTTCAAACTGTTATGCTTAGACGTTGCATGTACATGTAGTTCTAATTTGAATTACGGTCATTAAATGGCTAGAAAAACACTTAAATGTCTTCAAAAGGTCAAATGACCCTTGAAATTTTCCAATTTTTGACATGATAGTTGTATTAGTGCATGTTACACGTAGAAATTTTTTGAAGTCCGTAAGAGCAAGTTATCTCCCATTCGTCATCAAACATGCATTGTTCCCTCTCGGAACAACGAGCCTTCTAGTGAGTTGCTCCGGTTTGTGAGGGGTGTTTGTCCAAACTTTCGTCAAACATGCCAATATTTTTACCACATCATCTTGGTAGCATGACATTACATCAAGCAATGTTTCATGTTTTTTTGATCATTTTTTAATTTTTTGGAATTAACCATGGCATTCCATGCATGTGTCCATGCCGTGAGACCAATATGTTTGAAAAATCCTTCTAATTTACTATACATCGAATTAACTCACACACAAGTAAACAAATATGATTTTTCAAACCGTTATGGTTAGCCGTTGCATGTAGATGTAGTTCAACTTTGAATTACAGTCATTAAATGGCTAGAAAATCACTTAAATGTCTTCAAAAGGTCAAATGACCCTTGAAAATTTCCAAATTTTGACATGACTATTGTATTAGTGCATGTTACACATAGAAAAATTTTGAAGGCCGTAAGAGGAAACTATCTCCAGTTCGTCATCAAACATGCATTGTCCCCTCCCAGAATCACGAGCCTTCTAGTGAGTTGCTCCGGTTTGTGAGGGGTGTGTGTCCAAACTTTCATCAAACAGGACAATTTTTTTACCACATAGTCTTGGTGGCATGACTACATCAAGCAAGGTTTCATGTTTTTTGATCATTTTTTTAATTTTTTGGAATTAAAATGCCATGGCACTCCATGCATGTATCCATGCCGTGAGACCAATATGTTTGAAAATTCCTTTTAATTTGCTACACATGGAATTAACTCGAACACAAGTACACAAATATGATTTATCAAACTTTTATGGTTAGTCGTTGCATGTAGAGGTAGTTAAAATTTGAATTATGGTTATTAAATGGCTAGAAAATCACTTAAATGTCTTCAAAAGGTCAACTGACCCCTAAATTTTTTCAAATTTTCACATGACAGTTGTATTAGCCCTTGTTACACATAGAAAAATTTTGAAGGCCATAAGAGGAAGTTATCTCTCGTTCGTCATCAAACATGCATAGTTCCTTCTCGGAACCACGAGCCTTCTAGTGAGTTGCTCCGGTTTGTGAGAGGTGTGTGTACAAATTTTCATCAAACATGCCAATTTTTTTACCACATCAACTTGGTGGCAAGGCATTACATCAACCAAGGTTTCATGTGTTTATGATGTTTTTTAATTTTTTTTGGGAATTTAAATGCCATGGCACTCCATGCTTATTTGTGTCATAGCCGTTAGACCAATATGTTTGAAAATTCCTTCCAATTTACTGCACATGGAATTAAATCGCACACAAGTACATAAAATATGACTTTTCAAAATGTTATGGTTAGCTGTTGCATGTACATGTAGTTCAAATTTCAATTACGGTCATTAAGTGGCTAGAAAATCACTTAAATGTCTTAAATGGTCAAATGACCCCTGAACTATTCCAAAATTTGACATGGCAGTTGTATTAGAACTACAAATTTTCTCGTACATTTAAAACACCATCAGTTGCCACTTTACTCCAAATTCGTCTTTCACAGCTAATAAAAATATCTACAACATCCACAGTTCTTTTGTAGGAGTCGTTTGCGATGAAAATTCCTGGGTCTATTTAAGTCTTCCTCATTAAGCTTCGCCGGCTTGTGTGCTCCAGTGCTGGCAACCCCCGAATCCACAAATCTCGATCCCCATTCCCGTACCCCCTTGTTGCCAAGATGACACCGTGAAACACTTAGTGAAGGCCCGTACGATGGCCGCGTCCCCCCTGAGGGCCGCCGCCTGCGCCGAGAGTGGGACCATCTACACCGAGAGTGTCACTGCATCCGCACTGAGCGCGCTCGCTTCTGCTGAGAGGGCATCTGCTGCAGCCGACAGGGCAGCTGCATCAGCTGAGACGGCTATAGTTGTTGCTGCGATGGCGGCTACAAACGCTGAGAGCGCTCGAGCTGCCGTTCGTGCAGCCGATGTTGCCCTAGCCCGGGTCGAGGCCATCCACACCAAGATATTCTAGGCCACCTCAGAATCCATCATGCAACCCACGTCCGAAAAGGCGACGGTGGCAATGGAGCGCCTACTTCCTCATGAGGTGGTCGAGCAGGAGCTGGAGATGCAGGAGGCGGCGGAGATCGAGGAGCGCTGGGAGGAGGAGTTGCACGTGGCCCAGGTCGAGGTAGAGAAGAGTTTGTCCGTCGAGGAATCGGCGGTGGAGTACCAATATGAGCTCTGGCGCAGCCACTACTACGAGTACTACAACCTTGAGGGCGGTGCCGAGGACGAGGACGAGGACGAGGGCGCGGTTGACTTCGGCAGGGGGATGCGGAGTCCACCAACGGTGGCATGTCGCCAGGACAAGTCATCGACATCTCATCTCACACCGGTGATGCATAGGCCGGCGCAGCGGCGGATTTGTTAAAATTATTCGTACTTAGGCTTTTTTTAATGCTGGTCTTTTGTTAGAGCAATGTTTAGGTGAACTGGCTCTGTTTAATTACTAAAATTGCTCGATTCAGGAAGTCAAGTCTATGTGTTGTACGCTCTTTTGTGTGACCAAATTAGCAAGCGATGTTAAATTATGCAATGACGTACCCGGGGAAATTTCCACCAAAATTTGAATTATCAAACTCATCCCATGCGCGTTAACCAGAAGAATCGTTTGCGATGCACACTATTGTTCAAAGTGAATGGTGTCCAGCGGCACCGCGTGCAAAGTTTCCCTCCACATTTCGAATTTTTTGGCCTACCGCCGAAATATCTACCCCCTCCCCATCTCCTTTTCTCCCCAACCACAAGTCACATTTCCCCTGATTCCCCTTCCTTCCTTCCTTCCTAAGCTATAGCCGCTTCCTTGCTCTCACCCTCTCGCATCCTACTGTCGGGGTCGCCATGGTCTTCTTCAAAGACCTCTCCAGCGGTTCCTCCTCTGACAACAACTCCTTCACCACCCGGGTATGCCTCTCTTCTCTCTCTTGGGCTAAGACTTGGAATGAAGGATTTTTACCCTGCGGTCGATTTGAATCATTTCTTCCTCTTGTAGTTCCCTAGGACCATCAGCTGCAACGAATGGAGCGGGGTGGCTGAAGATCTGTCTGCTCGTTGTCACCATCAATCTCTATGCGTGAAGCTAGTTGTGTTTGAATATGTGGATAGTGGGAGGAAGTTTCTGGCATGTGCAGAGAAGGTTAGACCCTCTTTCGTTGTTACAAATCATTTGTTAGATGTGATTCAAACAATGTCACGGTCCCAATCCATTCATACCACATCTTCAACCAAATGTGTCCTAAGACAATGTCACAGTTTGTACCTAGTATCTAAAAAGTTGCCATCTCATCAGCGGTGCTATTAGAAAATTATTTCGCACCGCTTCAGCAGTTTGTGGAGCCAACCTTTCCACACATCCGAGCAACCAAGTAGTAAAATACTACATCTTTATGGCACGAAGGAACTGGGCATCGGAGCAACTAGGTTCTCCGGAGTTCGGGTCCCTGATTTTTTCCCGCTGCATCGGCTCGCTAGTGCAGGACACCGATGCGAGATGTAGCAACAATTGTCTTTACACCATTTTTGGCATACATAGTCGACGATCTTAGTGCTATTAGTACTATGTTACGAAATTTGTGCATGTACACACCTGTTAGTATCAATTTGTTGTCAACCAAACACAGTCACTATGCTATTGCAGTTATATTTACCTTCCTCTTAAAATGTTCAATTTGTTATTTATAGTACATGAGTAAGAACTTGTAGCGTTGTTGTAGTTAATTATAGCTTCCGATGTTTCAGAATTTGGTTGTCTCAGTAGCAAATAATTCATTTGCACATTGATCTTTTTGAGAAGATATGTCATAATTAACCTGTTTCTTCAGTTTTTCAAAATAAGTATTGGTGATTTTCTATGTTGCTATAAACCCATTTTCCATACAATTGTTACTGATCTAGTTTTAAATATTATAGGATGAACGTAAGTGTTCTTACTTGGAGTGGGTTGATCAAGAGTGGCCACTGTCTTTGAATATGTGCCTAGCAAAGCTCTGGAGCATGTATCAGGAAGAGAACACAGGTAGGCTTAGAGAAAGTGTTGTCAACGCTGAAGAATATTTGAAGATGCGGGATAAAAAGAGGAAGGTGGAGAATGAGCTCAGATTTTTTAAATCAGACTTTGCTAAGATGGTGTTGGCAAAGGAGGGGGCACTTTCCAAGCTCGACAGGGCAAAATAGGTTCTTACTAAAATGAAAGCAGAGATGGATAAGGCGAGCTTGGATGATCTCAATTAGGGAAATGAATATATTGTTCTAATATTGTTCTTGTGAAGTTGAACTATCTATATGTTGTATTGTAGCTATCGTATGGTGATGTTAAAATATATCTATGTGCATGATATGAAATTGGCAAACAGTTGCTCGATATGAAATGTGAATTTGCATAATAATGGAATTATTAATTGTAAACTAATAAACCTGCTAAATGGGTCATGGAACTTTGCAAACGGTTCTAGAAGTAAAAGCGCTTGTGCTGGATAGCCCAATGCCACACAGTTTTCTCCATCAAATCATGTGTGATGTAGTTGATAAAAGCAAACGATTAATCAATGCGGAGCGTGTGTGATAGTTACACCTGTCACACACAAGCCTATACATAATCCTGTGTGGGATGTACATACAAACGAAAACATTTTCGCTGGATTGATTATGTGGGATGTACATACGAACGGAAACGTTTTCCCTGGATTAACTGTGTGGGAAGTACATATGAACGGAAACGTTTTCCCTGGATTAACTGTGTGGGATGTGATAACCCACAAGTATAGGGGATTCCAATAGTTTTCGAGGGTAGAGTATTCAACCCAAATTTATAGATTCGACACATAGGGAGCCAAAGAATATTTGAAGGTATTAGCAGCCGAGTTGTCAATTCCACAACACCTGGAAATTAATTATCTACAGCAAAGTGATCAGTAGCACAGTAATACGATTGTTTTGATGGTAGCGACAACAGCAATAGTAATAGTAACAGTGATAGCAGTATTTTGTAACAAGTGTGACAGTAGCAGCAGCAGTAATAACTTAGCAGAAACAACATAAGATAAATTAGTAGGCATTGGATCTATGACTTGTTGGATGATATTCATCATGTGACAGTTATAACCTAGGGCAAAATGACACTAGCGCCAGTTCATCGATATAATGTAGGCATGTATTCCGTAAATAGTCATATGTGCTTTACTAAAAGAACTTGCATGCCATCTTTTGTCCTACCCTCCCGTGGCAGTGGGGTCCATATTGGAAACTCAGGTATATTAAGGCCTCCTTTTAATAGAGAACCAGAACAAAGCATTAACACATAGTGAATACATGAACTCCTCAAACTACGGTCATCACCAAGAGTGGGCCTGGTAGTTGTCACTCTGGGGTTGTCGGATCATAACCGTAGTAGGTGACTATAACTTGCAAGATCGGCTCTAGAACATGGATATAATGATGAATTCAAAAACGGTTCAGATAGATGTTCATGGCACCCGGGCCCAAAGTGACAAGCATTAAGCATAGCAAAGTCATAGAAACATCAATCTAAGAACATAGTGGATACTGGGGATCAGGCCCTAACAAAACTAACTCGATTACATGATGAATCTCATCCAACTCCTCACTGACCAGCAAGCCTACGACGGAATTACTCACTCCCGGTGGGGAGCATCATGGAATTGGCGATTGAGATGTGTTGGTGATGACGAAGAATGAAGATCCCCCTCTCCAGTGCCCAAACGGACTCCAGATCTGCCCTCCCGAGGAAGAACAGGGCTTGGCGGTGGCTCTATCTCGTGGATCGTGATAATTCTTTCTCCCTGATTTTTTCTTGAAATATGTGATTTTATAGTATCAGGGGGGTCGTCTGTGGGGCCACCAGGTGCATACAACCCACCTGTGCGCGGGGCGCGCCCTGGTGGGTTGTGCCCACCTAGGTGCCCCTCTGTAGGTCTTGGCTCTGGAAATTCTTATTATTGATATAAAAAATCCTCGCAGAGTTTCATTCTGTTCCGAGAACTTTTATTTCTGCACAAAAACAACACCATGGTAGTTCTACTGAGAACAGCATCAGTCTGGGGCTAGTTTCATTCAAATCATGCAAATTAGAGTCCAAAACAAGAGGAAAAGCGTGAGAAAAAGTAGATACATTGGACACGTATCAACTCCCCCCCAAGTTTAAACCTTTGCTTGTCCTCCAGCAATTCTGTTGATAAACTAAAAGTGAGAAAGAAAAACTTTTACGAACTCTTTTGCTCTTGTTTGCATAAATAAGCTTAAACAACACCCAGGTTTTCAGCCAACATTATAACTAACCATGTCAACAATAACATTTAAAGATTATAATGACTCATATCAATGACATAATCAGCTAGAGAGCAATAATAAAATATGTCAAACAGCAACACATTGTCAAAACAACCATGATATAATATGACAATAGTGGTATCTCGTTAGCCCTTTCTGAGACCGCAAAACATAAATGCATAGCACCTCCAAAGTTCAAGCAGCGACTAAACATTGTAATTCATCGTAGAGAAGATCCAACCATGATGCACCCAACATTAACTACACATAATGCATAAATCATGACAGATGTGCTCTACTCAGTTTATGGCGCTTGTTTTAGAAGGTGGTGACACAACATAAAAGTGAATAGATAGTCCCTTCACAGAGGGAAGCAGTGATTTGCAGAGGTGCCAGAGCTCAGTTTTTAAAACAGAGATAAATGATATTTTTAGACACGCACCCTTCTTATTCACTTCACGACTGTTGGGGATATGACTACTGAGTTAAACCACCCAGGAGGGGCCGGATTACACTCAAAAGGACTCCTGTACAAGAGCCCATGAAGATGAAGGCTATGGCGTTTTAACTATGAAGACTTAGACGCCTAGAGCCCAATGGCGGATTAGGGCCCATAGTAGTAAACCGCCATAGATGTATAACTTGTATTATAAGTCATGGAAAGGAGAAACCGAGTCGTACACTTGTATGAGCCGGCCTCGAGATTCTGTAGACCGGCTGGACGTCAACCTGTGTATATATAGGGACGACCCGGTGGCGGTTTAGGTACAAGAAACAATAAGAACTCGAGAACTAGGCAAAGCATATTTGCTCCCTAGTAATCGAGACCACATCAAGAACACAACTGGATCATAGGCTTTTACCTTCACCGCAAGGGGCCGAACCAGTATAAACTCCATGTGTCCTTTGTCCAGTTTAACCCCTCTGAGCTAACCCGATCGCGATGGCTCCACGACTAAATCCTTCCAGTAGGACATCTGACGTGATAATTCCACGACAGTTGGCGCCCACCGTGGGGCTATCGCATGATGGTTTCAAGTTCTTGGAGGGCAAGTTCGAAGGGCTTAAGGGATACGCAGTGGGCCGGATGACTAAGAGTCGTTGCTAAGGGAGTCCTGGATTAGGGGGTATCCGGATAGCCGGACTATATACATCATCCGGACTATTGGAGCATGAAGATACAAGACTCAAGACTCCGGCCCGTGTCGGGATGGGACTCTCCTTTGCGTGGAAGACAAGCTTGGCAATCCGGATATTGTGTTTCCTTCCTTGTAACCGAGTCCATGTAAACCCTAGCCCTCTCCGGTGTCTATATAAACCGGAGTGGATGGTCCTTAGAAGGCCAATCACAATTACAATCATACCATCATAGGCTAGCTTCTAGGGTTTATCCTCTACGATCTCGTGGTAGATCTACTCTTGTACTACTCATATCTTCAATATTAATCAAGCAAGAAATAGGGTTTTACCTCCATCTAGAGGGCCCGAACTTGGGTAAACATTGTGTCCCTTGCTTCCTATTACCATCAGCCTAAGACACACAGATCGGGACCCCCTACCCGAGATCCGCCGGTTTTGACACCCACAGTCGCGGCAGGCTCTACATCGACGACGTAGGCTGGGGCCCCGACGCCGGCTCAATCGAGTACGGGTATCGGGTCCCCTTCGGAGGAATTCACGTCTTCATCGGCAAGATCGGCGAACCAGGCCCTGAGCCGAACATCTGCACCGACCTCGTCGAGACAGCTGAGCGTGTGAGTCCTGCCCGGATTCAGCCCTCCATGAAGCATGCGTTCATAGGATGTATCCATGGGATCAAATCTGAACCGGTGTCTGAGGGTGAGATGGCCGTTTATTCCGATGGCGAGTCATCCACCGGTCACACCGAGTCTTTGTATCATGTTCAGGATGGCCTGTTTGGGGGATATTCCAATGGCAGCAGTATTCCGGTCTCCTTTGAGCCACCAAATCAGGTCGCAATCTTCATGGCCGGTACACAGCTCGCACCTCAATCTTCAACAGCGGTGGCAATGGTTTCCGGGTCAGCAACCGGAGCAGGAGGCCCTGCGCGCCCGCCGTTTCAAGTCTTATCTGGGTTATTGGACATGTTAGCAACATTGTTGACCACTGAGGTTAATCCGGATAACTGGGATGAGCATAAAGCAGAAGTCAGAAAGTTGCGAGATCAGATAGCTCAGGCTAAGGAGGACATGGCTGCTGAAGAGACCAGGATGGCTGAGGAGCGGGTCGCTTTGGATGCTCAGGCTTAGCGGGTTCATGCGGAATCTTACCGGCTTATGCTGGACCAGAACGCTTCAAACGAGGTGATGGGGAGGAGGCACCAGTCTCGACTGCAACTGGTTTACGAACCAAGGAATGTCTTTACTACACCGGGAGCGGGCACCAGTAACCTCCCCATGGTGAACCGGGTTGAAGCACCCTGGACAGGAGCGCCGGATCAGCTGGGCACGACGAGCCTACCTCAGCAGAACCGTGACATGCCTTAGTACGTGCCACCACCACTGGGGCACTTCCCTACCCCTTTGGACAATATGACTGTTGTGGCGTCAAGATTGGCTGCTATTCCAATGGAAGGTGACTCCCCCGCGGCAATTGAGACCCGACGGGCTAGAGATCTACTCCAAACAGCAATGGCTCAGCAACAGGCTTATTCAAACAGTCGAGATAGGATTCACTCTACCCCTCGGCCAAGTCGGAGTTACAGCAGGCGTGTTGAAGAGCCAGTTGTGTCAAGCAGTGGATGGAATCATAACCCGCCACGGAGGCCTAACCCGGCAAGGGGAAGGAATGAAGCACAAGATTTAGTGGACCAAGGACAAGCATGCCGTGGTGCCGGATTGACTGCGCAGGACGTAGAGCATCAGCTTACACCGGTTCGTGCAACTACTATAGTGGAGCCAGGAGTTTCTTTTACCACTTTGGTGGTGCCGTGCGTCACTCCGGCCCTGCGCAATGTGCGGTTACCCAAGGACTTCAAGGGCCCTCGAAAAGTACCCAATTACACTGTTGATTTACATCCCGAGTCATGGGTAGAAAGTTATGAGATGGCCATGGAGATGCTGGACGTGGATGGAGCGGTGTGTGCTAACTACTTCACTATGATGCTAGAAGGAACAGCTCGCACTTGGCTAAAAAGTTTACCACCCAATTCAATTAGGTCATGGGAGGAGTTGAAGAGCCGATTTATCAATAACTTCAAAGATACTTGCAAGAAACCGATGTCAATTGTTGATCTGGCCGCTTGTGTTCAAGAAGAGGGTGAATTGACTACCCATTGGGTACGCCGAGTTTCTGAGATCTTACATTCATCTGACCGCATCAATGCAGATTCAGCAATCATAACATTGGAAGGCAATTGCAAGTTCAGGCCTTTGAAGTTCAAGTTGGGGTAGATGAAATGTCACTACAATGATATGGGAACACTCATGGGGGCTCTGGTTAAGTATGCTGACTCTGATGATACCAAGGATCCCGAGTCTGATGAGGAGAAGCCGGGGAAAGGAAAGAATGTTGGGGAACGTAGCAGAAATTCAAAATTTTCCTATGAGTCACCAAGATCTATCTATGGAGAAAGCAGCAACAAGAGAGAGGGTAGTACATCTACATACCCTTGTAGATCGCTAAGCGGAAGCGTTCAAGATAACGGGGTTGAAGGAGTCGTACTTGTCGTGATCCAAATCACTGGAGATCCTAGTGCCGAACGGACGGCACCTCCGTGTTCAACACACGTACGGTTGGGAGAGACATCTCCTCCTTCTTGATCAAGCAAGGGGAAGGAGAGGTTGATGGAGATCCAGTAGCACGACGGCGTGGTGGTGGAAGTAGCGGGATCCCGGCAGGGCTTCGCCAAGCGCAAGCGGGGAGGAAGAGGTGTCACGGGAGGGAGGGAGGCGCCAGGGACTCAGGTGCGGCTGCCCTCCCTCCCCTCCACTATATATAGGGGCCTAGGGGGGCGCCGGCCCCTTGTAGATCCCATCTAGGGAGGGGCGCGGCGGCCCTAGGGGTGGCTTGGCCTCCAAGCCAAGTGGAGGCGCCCCCACCCCTTAGGATTTCTAACCATAGGCGCATGGGAGGCCCAAAGGGGGCGCACCAGCCCACCAGGGGCTGGTTCCCACGCCCCCTCAGCCTATGGGGCCCTCCGGGATAGGTGGCCCCACTTGGTGGACTCCCGGGACCCTTCCGGTGGTCCCAGTACAATACCGATGAACCCCGAAACTTTCCCGGTGGACGAAACTGGACTTCCTATATATAAATCTTTACCTCCGGACCACTCCGGAACTCCTCGTGACGTCCGGGATCTCATCCGGGACTCCGAACAACATTCAGGTTACCCCATACTATTATCTCTACAACTCTAGTGTCACCGAACCTTAAGTGTGTAGACCCTACGGGTTCGGGAACCATGCAGACATGACCGAGACAACTCTCCGGCCAATAACCAACAGCGGGATCTGGATATGCATGTTGGCTCCCACATGTTCCACGATGATCTCATCGGATGAACCACGATGTCAAGGACTCAATCAATCCCGTATACAATTCCCTTTGTCTAGCGGTATTGTACTTGCCCGAGATTCGATCGTCGGTATGCCGATACCTTGTTCAATCTCATTACCGGCAAGTCTCTTTACTTGTTCCGTAACACATCATCCCATGATCAACCCCTTGGTCACATTGTGCACATTATGATGATGTCCTACCGAGTGGGCCCAGAGATACCTCTCCATCAACTGGAGTGACAAATCCCAGTCTCGATTCGTGCCAACCCAACAGACACTTACGAAGATACCCGTAGTGCACCTTTATAGCCACCCAGTTACGTTGTGATGTTTGGTACACCCAAAGCATTCCTACGGTATCCGGGAGTTGCACAATCTCATGGTCTAAGGAAATGATACTTGACATTAGAAAAGCTTTAGCATACGAACTACATGATCTTTGTGCTAGGCTTAGGATTGGGTCGTGTCCATCACATCATTCTCCTAATGATGTGATCCTGTTATCAATGACATCCAATGCCCATGGTCAGGAAACCGTAACCATCTATTGATCAACGAGCTAGTCAAATAGAGGCTTACTAGGGACATGGTGTTGTCTATGTACCGACACATGTATCTGAGTTTCCTATCAATACAGTTATAACATGGATAATAAATTATTATCATGAACAAGGAAATATAATAATAATAACCAATTTATTATTGCCTCTAGGGCATATTTCCAATAGTCTCCCACTTGCACTAGAGTCAATAATCTAGTTCACATCGCCATGTGATTAACACTGATAGGTCACATAGCCATGTGACCAACATCCAAAGAGTTTACTAGTGTCACTAAACTAGTTCACATCACCATGTGATTAAGACTCAATGAGTTCTGGGGTTTGATCATGTTTTGCTTGTGAGAGAGGTTTTAGTCAACGGGTCTGCCACATTCAGATCCGTATGTATTCTGCAATTCTCTCGGTCATATTGTAAATGCTACTTCCACGCTCCACTTGGAGCTATTCCAAATGGTTGCTCCACTATACGTATCCGGTTTGCTACTCAGAGTCACTCGGATAGGTGTTAAAGCTTGCATCGACGTAACCCTTTACGCCAAACTCTTTATCACCTCCATAATCGAGAAACATGTCCTTATTTACTCCAAGGACAATTTTTGACCGCTGTCCAATGATCCCCATTCTGGATCATTCTTGTACCCCTTGACTGACTCATGGAAAGGCACACTTCCGGTGCGGTACACAGCATAGCATACTATAGAGCCTACGTCTGAAGCATAGGGGACGACCTTCGTCCTTTCTCTCTCTTCTGCCATGGTCGAGCTTTAACTCTTAACTTCATACCTTACAACTCAGGCAAGAACTCCTTCTTTGACTGATACATCTTGAACACCTTCAAGATCATGTCAAGGTATGTGCTCATTTGAAAGGACCATTTAGCGGTTTTTGATCTATCCTCATAGATCTTGATGCTCAATGTTCAAGCAGCTTAATCAAGGTTCTCTATTGAAAAAACCTTTCAAACAACCCTATATGCTTTCCAGAAATTCTACACCATTTCCGATCAACAATATGTCAATAACATATACTCATCAGAAATTCTATAGTGCTCCCACTCACTTCTTTGGAAATACAAGTTTCACATAAACTTTGTATAAACCCAAAATCTTTGATCATCTCAACCAAGCGTACATTCCAACTCCAAGATTTCATCCTATCTGCAAGATTTCATAAATAATGCAGTAACTGCTAATCCAATTCCAACAGAGTCTTAGCATCGCTACGAGTGAGAAAGCCTCACCGTAGTTAACTCCTTGAACTTGTCAGAAAACATCTTAACGACAAGTCGAGCTTTCTTAATGGTCATACTTACCATCATTGTCTGTCTTCCTTTTAAAATCCATCTGTACTCAACAACCTTACGACCATCAAGTAGTACTTCCAAAGTCCACACTTTGTTCTCATACATGGATCCTCTCTCGGATTTTATGGCCTCGAGCCATTTGTCAGAATCCGGGCCCACCATTGCTTCTCCATAGCTCGTAGGTTCATTGTTGTCTAGCAACATGACCTCCAAGACAGGATTACATACCACTCTGAAGCAGTACGCATCCTTGTCGACCTACGAGGTTTGGTAGTGACTTGATCCGAAGTTTCATGATCACTATCATAAGCTTCTACTTCAACTGGTGTAGGTGCCACAGGAACAACTTCCTGTGCCTTGCCACACACTAGTTGAAGTGATGGTTCAATAACCTCATCAAGTCTCCACCTTCCTCCCACTCAATTCTTTTGAGAGAAACTTTTCCTCGAGGAAGGACCCGTTTCTAGAAACAATTACTCTTGCTTTCGGATCTGAGATAGGAGGTATACCCAACCATTTTGGGTATCCTATGAAGATGTATTTATCCATTTTGGGTTCGAGCTTATCATGATGAAACTTTTTCACATAAGTGTCACAGCCCCAAACTTTCAAGAAATGACAGCTTAGGTTTCTCTAAACCATAGTTCATGTGGTGTCATCTCAACAGAATTATGTGGTGCCCTATTAAAGTGAACGTGGTTGTCTCTAATGCCTAACCCATGAACGATAGTGCTAATTCGATAAGAGACATCATGGTACGCACCATATCCAATAGGGTGCAACTATGATGTTCGGACACACCATCACACTATGGTGTTCCAGGCGGTATTAATTGTGAAACAATTTCCATGATGTCTTAATTGCGTGCCAAAGCTCGTAACTCAGATACTCATCTCTATGATCATATCATAGACATTTTATCCTCTTATCACGATGATCTTCAACTTCACTCTGAAATTACTTGAACCATTCAATAATTCAGACTTGTGTTTCATCAAGTAAATATACTCAACATCTACTCAAATCATCCGTGAAGTAAGAACATAACGATATTCACTGCATGCCTCAGCACTCATTGGACTGCACACATCAAAATGTGTTACTTCCAACAAGTTGCTATCTTGTTCCATCTTACTGAAAACGAGGCTTTTCAGTCATCTTGCCCATGTGGTATGATTTGCATATGTCAAGTGATTCAAAATCAAGTGAGTCCAAACGATCCATTTGCATGGAGTTTCTTCATGCGTATACACCAATAGACATGGTTCGCATGTCTCAAACTTTTCAAAAAACGAGTGAGTCCAAAGATCCATCAACATGGAGCTTCTTCTTGCGTTTTATACCAATATGACTTACATGGCAGTGCCACAAGTAAGTGGTACTATCATTACTATCTTATATCTTTTTGGCATGAAAATGTGTATCACTACGATCGAGATTCAATAAACCATTCCTTTGGGTGCAAGACCATTGAAGGTATTATTCAAATAAATAGAGTAACCATTATTCTCCTTAAATGAATAACCGTATTGCGATAGACATAATGCGATCATGTCTATGCTCAACGCAAACACCAAATGACAATTATTCAGGTTTAATACTAATCTTGATGGTAGAGGGAGCGTGCGATGTTTGATCACATCAACCTTGGAAACACTTCCAACACACATCGTTATCTCACCTCTAGCTAGTCTCCGTTTATTCTGTAGCCTTTTACTTCGAGTTACTAACACTTAGCAATCGAACCGGTATCTCAATACCCTGGTGCTACTAGGAGTACTAGTAAAGTACACATTTGATTCAATGTATATCCAATATACTTCTGTCGACCTTGCCTGCCTTATTATCTACTAAGTATCTAGGGTGGTTCTGCTTCAGTGTCTGTTCCTCTCATTACAGAAGCACTTAGTTTTGGGTTTGGGTTCAACCTTGGGTTTCTTCACTGGAGCAGCAACTGATTTGCCGTTTCATGAAGTACCCATCAACCTTCTTGAAACTAGTGGTTTCACTAACCATCAACAATTGATGCTCCTTCTTGATTTCTAAATTCGTGGTGTCAAACATCGCGAATAGCTCAAGGATCATCACATCTATCCATGTTATGTTATAGTTCATCCCGAAGCTCTAGTAGCTTGGTGGCAATGTCTTTGGAGAAACATCACTATCTCATCTGGAAGATTAACTCCCACTCGATTCAAGTGATTGTTGTACCCAGACAATCTGAGTACAAGCTCAACGATTGAGATCTTCTCCCTTAGTTTGTAGACTAGAAAACTCGTCGGAGGTCTCATACCTCTTGACGTGGGCACGAGCCTGAAATCCCAATTTCAGCTCTTGGAACATCTCATATGTTCTACGACATTTTAAATATGTCTTCGGTGCCTCAATTCTAAACCATTTAACATTACCGAACTATCATGTAGTCATCAAAACGTGTATGTCAGATGTTCGCAACATCCACTAACCACGTTCGAGGTCCAGCACACCGAGCGGTGCATTAAGGACATAAGCCTTCTACTGTCCGCGTAATTGCTACTGTCAACTTTAAACTATATTTTCTCTAGGAACATATCTAAAACAGTAGAACTAAAGCGCGAGCTATGACATAATTTGCAAAGGGTTTTTGACTATGTTCAGGATAATTAAGTTCATCTTATGAACTCCCACTCAGATAGACATCCCTCTAGTCATCTTAAGTGATACATGATCCGAGTCAACTAGGTCGTGTCCGATCATCACGTGAGACGGACTAGTCATCATCGGTCAACATCTTCATGTTGATCATATCTACCATACGACTCATGCTCGACATTTTGGTCTCTTGTGTTCCGAGGCCATGTCTCTACATGCTAGGCTCGTCAAGTCAACCTAAGTGTTTCGCATGTGTAAATCTGGCTTACACCCGTTGTATGTGAACGTTAGAATCTATCACACCCGATCATCACGTGGTACATCAAAACAACGAACTTTCGCAATGGTGCACAGTTAGGGGGAACACTTTCTTGAAATTTTAATGAGGGATCATCTTATTTACTACCGTTGTTCTAAGCAAATAAGATGTATAAACATGATAAACATCACATGCAATCAAATAGTGACATGATATGGCCAATATCATATTGCTCCTTTTGATCTCCATCTTCGGGGCTCCATGATCATCATCGTCACCGGCATGACACCATGATCTCCATCATCATGAACTCCATCATCGTGTCTTCATGAAGTTGTCTTGCCAACTATTACTTCTACTACTATGGCTAACGGTTAGCAATAAAGTAAAGTAATTACATGGCGTTGTTCAATGACACGCAGGTCATACAATAAATTAAGACAACTCCAATGGCTCCTGCCAGTTGTCATACTCATCGACATGCAAGTCGTGATTCCTATTACAAGAACATGATCAATCTCATACATCACATATCATTCATCACATTCTTTTTGGCCATATCACATCACATAGCATACCCTGCAAAAACAAGTCAGACGTCCTCTAATTGTTGTTTGCATGTTTTACGTGGCTGCTATGGGTTTCTAGCAAGAACGTTTCTTACCTACGCAAAAGCCACAACGTGATCTGCCAATTGCTATTTACCCTTCATAAGGACCCTTTTCATCGAATCCGATCCGACTAAAGTGGGAGAGACTTGCACCCGCTAGCCACCTTATGCAACTAGTGCATGTCAGTCGGTGGAACCTGTCTCACGTAAGAGTACGTGTAAGGTCGGTCCAGGCCGCTTCATCCCACAATGCCGCCGAATCAAGATTGGACTAGTAACAGTAAGCATATTGAACAAAATCAACGCCCACAACTACTTTGTGTTCTATTCGTGCAAAGAATCTACGCAATAGACCTAGCTCTGATACCACTGTTGGGGAACGTAGCAGAAATTCAAAATTTTCCTACGAGTCACCAAGATCTATCTATGGAGAAACCAGCAACGAGAGAGAGGGGAGTGCATCTACATACCCTTGTAGATCGCTAAGCGGAAGCGTTCAAGAGAACGGGGTTGAAGGAGTCGTACTTGTCGTGATCCAAATCACCGGATATCCTAGTGCCGAACGGATGGCACCTCTGCGTTCAACACACGTATGGTTGGGAGAGACATCTCCTGCTTCTTGATCCAGCAAGGGGAAGGAGAGGTTGATGGAGATCCAGCAGCACGACGGCGTGGTGGTGGAAGTAGCGGGATCCCGGCAGGGCTTCGCCAAGCGCAAGCGGGGAGGAAGAGGTGTCACGGGAGGGAGGGAGGCGCCAGGGACTCAGGTGCGGCTGCCCTCCCTCCCTTCCACTATATATAGGGGCCTAGGGGGCGCCGGCCCCTTGTAGATCCCATCTAGGGAGGGGGCGGCGGCCCTAGGGGTGGCTTGGCCTCCAAGCCAAGTGGAGGCGCCCCCACCCCTTAGGGTTTCTAACCCTAGGCGCATGGGAGGCCCAAAGGGGGGCGCACCAGCCCACCAGGGGCTGGTTCCCACGCCCCCTCAGCCTATGGGGCCCTCCGGGATAGGTGGCCCCACCCGGTGGACCCCCGGGACCCTTCCGGTGGTCCAGGTACAATACCGATGACCCTCGAAACTTTCCCGGTGGACGAAACTGGACTTCCTATATATAAATCTTTACCTCCGGACCACTTCGGAACTCCTCGTGACGTCCGGGATCTCATACGGGACTCCGAACAACATTCGGGTTACCGCATACTATTATCTCTACAACCCTAGTGTCACCGAACCTTAAGTGTGTAGACCCTACGGGTTCGGGAACCATGCAGACATGACCGAGACAACTCTCCGGCCAATAACCAACAGTGGGATCTAGATACCCATGTTGGTTCCCACATGTTCCACGATGATGTCATCGGATGAACCACGATGTCAAGGACTCAATCAATCCCGTATACAATTCCCTTTGTCTAGCGGTATTGTACTTGCCCAAGATTCGATCATCGGTATGCCGATACCTTGTTCAATCTCTTTACCAGCAAGTCTCTTTACTCGTTCCATAACACATCATCCCTTGATCAACCCCTTGATCACATTGTGCACATTATGATGATGTCCTATCGAGTGGGCCCAGAGATACCTCTCTGTCAACCGGAGTGACAAATCCCAGTCTCGATTCATGCCAACCCAACAGACACTTTCGGAGATACCCGTAGTGCACCTTTATAGCCACCTAGTTACGTTGCGACGTTTGGTACACCCAAAGCATTCCTACGGTATCCGGGAGTTGCACAATCTCATGGTCTAAGGAAATGATACTTGACATTAGAAAAGCTTTAGCATACGAACTACATGATCTTTGTGCTAGGCTTAGGATTGGGTCTTGTCCATCACATCATTCTCCTAATGATGTGATCCCGTTATCAACGACATCCAATGCCCATGGTCAGGAAACCGTAACCATCTATTGATCAATGAGCTAGTCAACTAGAGGCTTACTAGGGACATGGTGTTGTCTATGTACCCACACATGTATCTGAGTTTCCTATCAATACAATTATAGCATGGATAATAAATGATTATCATGAACAAGGAAATATAATAATAATAACCAATTTATTATTGCCTCTAGGGCATATTTCCAAAAAAGAAGAGCGGCAACGCCAAGGGACAGTAGTCTAACCAGGCGAGCAACGGTAACAACGGTAACCATAAAGCGGACAATTCAGATTTTGTGGCTAACACCAATGTGCAGGGTAACAAGCAACGTCGTAAGGGTAAAACACCCCAGCACGGTGGCGGTATGAATCTGGAGCGTTTGTTGAATCAGCCTTGCCCAAAGCACGGGACAAAGGAGGTTCCAGCCACCCACCTCTGGAAGGACTGTTTCATCATGCGGGAGTTCAAAAACTCTGATCTTTTCCGGTATGATCAGGGTCCATCCGCACTACAAAGAAAAGACACATCCGTGACATTTAGGGCCGAACGAATTTTTTTTTCTGTCATACATATGACACTTCGATGATGATAATTGTGACAAAACCCGGTATCATCATAGATGTGGTGGGCTCCTACTTCTATGACAAAAAATCATGACATAAAATGGGCTTTTCGTCCTGGGCGGGCCGGAGACGCAGCTGCATGACATTCTTTGGGCCGTCCATGACGGAAAAAACCATGGTAGAAGCAAGGGGGAGGAAAATTTCGGGGAGTTGCCGGTTACGGTGGGAGGTCGGGGGCCGAGCGATGCGCGTTTCTCTCGTACGTATGTGCTTGTGTGTGCGAGGCGTTGGCTCTAACTGAAGCCGAGTGAGGCGTTGGGCTCTAGATGAACCCGAGCGATTGCACTGCAGGCTACGCGTTACTGAACACGAGTGATCGATCGATGGCTGTTAACTGAACCCAATGGAGCGATTCCTTCGCTACTGCTGCTAACTGAAGCCGATCGATTGGATGAACAGTGAGCGTTGCGGGGGTGGGGGGGTGGATGAACAGTGAGCAGTGGCGTTGCCTCTGGATAAACAGGAATCCATGGTGTGGAGGGCTGGATGAACAATAGACGGTGGAGGGGTGGCCATGGAGGGGTGGTTGAACAGGACCCCGTGGTGTGGAGGGCTGGATGAACAGTAGACGGTGGAAGGGTGGCCGTGGAGGGGTGGTTAAACAGTAGCCGGTGGAGTAGCGCGCGGTGGAGGCTGGATGAACAGGAGCCCGTGGAGGCTGGAGGAGGTCACCGTTAGCCCGTGGAGGCTGGAGGAGGTCGACGGTGGAGATGAACAGTATCCTGCGGAGTCACATTTT